>NW_027103640.1:9365-13982 GCF_902728285.1 Clytia hemisphaerica | reverse complement strand
CATTTTGAAGTTTTTCCCAAATGTGACGTCATGGGTCCCTTTCCCCTAATGTTGTCAACGGTCAATTCGCGAATTTCGAAATTTTTGCGGTCAACGGGTAGCTTGTGCCCCAAGGGTCCCAAAAAACCAAAAAACGTCAATTATTTCCACGGGAAAGTGGGTTTTTAAATTTGCGAAAGATTGACACTGCAACGACTTCTTTAAAAAACGCTAATTTTCACACTCTTCCCCTGACCACTTTCGCTTTCGTTTTCGACCACCCACCCAACCATCCAACCAAAAATTCGGTCACGTAACTCTCGAACCCCCATCTCAAAAATCCATAATGGCTCCCCCACGGCTCATAGAGAATTAGACTTTTAGTATATAGACTAGCCGTCACCCGGCGTCGCACCTGCCGAGCCGAGTAGAGTGTTGTTGAACACATCAAAAGCCCTTTGGATGGTGGGGGAGGGTAAAAATTGTATATTGTAAGCCCAAAGAACGAAATATTACCACTTTTCACTGATCAAAACTCGGAAAACCGCATATTTCATGTTTGGTGACGTCATTTTGGCCCTAAGTGACGTCATCAAAAGGGTAATAAACTTTTCACTTCACTGAAATCAATTTGTCATTTATCCAAAAGATTCTCTTGATGATTTCCGATCCAATGAGGGGTCAACCATTGCTTAAATCCTACTCAAACTCAAGATATTGTATTTTTCCGTTTTTGATGACGTCATCGGACCCATAAAGCCACAAATTGAATATATTTATTTTTGAAAGTCTCTATATACCCACTCTAACCCCTCCCAGCTAATTCCACGTAAAATTTCCGATCAAATGAGGGGTTAGCCATTTCCTAACTCCTATCCAATCTTGAGATATCGCATTTTTCCTGTTTTGACGACGTCATCAACTGAAAACGCCTAAAAATTCAGCCAAATTTCAAAGTCACACTCAGACCTCATAACCCATTTCATCTTATGCTCCATAAAATTATCGATCCAATGAGGGGTCACCGACCTCCCAACTCCTTTTCAAACTCGAGATATCGCAATTTGAAGTTTTTCCCAAATCTGTGACGTCATTGGGTCCCTTTACCCCTAATGTTGTCAACGGTCAATTCGCGAATTTTGAAATTTTTGCGGTCAACGGGTAGCTTATGCCCCAAGGGTCCCAAAAAACCAAAAAACGTCAATTATTTCCACGGGAAAGTGGTTTTTTAAATTTGCGAAAGATTGACACTGCAACGACTTCTTCACAAAAACGCTAATTTTCACACTCTTCCCCTGACCACTTTCGCTTTCGATTTCAACCACCCACCCAACGATCCAACCAAAAAATCGGTCACGTAACTCTTGAACCCCATCTCAAAAATCCATAATGGCCCCCCACAGCTCAATACGAATTCTACGTTTAGTAATATAGACTAGCCGTCACCCGGCGTCGCACCCGCCGAGTAGAGTGTTGTTGAACACATCAAAAGCCCTTTGGATGGTGAGGGAGGGTAATAGGCTTGAATTCTAAGTCCAAAGAACGAAATATTACCACCTATGACTGATTGAAGCTCGAGAAATCGCATATTTAATGTTTGGTGACGTCATTTGGGCCGTAAATGACGTCATCGAAAACTGATGAATTGTTCACTTCTTTGAATGAAATGAATTAATTATTTACCCAAAAGATTATCTAGATGATTTCCGATCCAATGGGGGGTCATCCATTGCTTAAATCCTTCTCAAACTCAAGATATCAGATTTTCAGGTTTTGATGACGTCATCGGACCCAAAATGCCTCAGTTTGAATATATTTATTTTCGAAAGTCGCTATATACCCACTCTTACCCCTCCCAACTTGTTCTCCATTAAATTTCCGATCCGATGAGGGGTCAACCATCTCATAACTCTTTTCCAATCTCGAGATATCGCATTTTTTCTGTTTTGATGACGTCATGAACTGAAAACGCCTAAAAATTCAGCCAAATTTTAAAGTCGCACTCAAGCCTTATAACCCCTCCCGTCTTATTCTCCATAAAATTATCGATCCAATGAGGGGTCACCGACCTCCCAACTCCTTTTCAAACTCGAGATATCGCATTTTGAAGTTTTTCCCAAATCTGTGACGTCATTGGGTCCCTTTACCCCTAATGTTGTCAACGGTCAATTCGCGAATTTCGAAATTTTTGCGGTCAACGGGTAGCTTGTGCCCCAAGGGTCCCAAAAAACCAAAAAACGTCAATTATTTCCACGGGAAAGTGGGTTTTTAAATTTGCGAAAGATTGACACTGCAACGACTTCTTTAAAAAACGCTAATTTTCACACTCTTCCCCTGACCACTTTCGCTTTCGTTTTCGACCACCCACCCAACCATCCAACCAAAAATTCGGTCACGTAACTCTCGAACCCCCATCTCAAAAATCCATAATGGCTCCCCCACGGCTCATAGAGAATTAGACTTTTAGTATATAGACTAGCCGTCACCCGGCGTCGCACCCGCCGAGTAGAGTGTTGTTGAACACATCAAAAGACCTTTGGATGCATAGTTGGCATTCATAATTTCCAAAAATATCAAAAAGAAAAAAAGTCGTCATGCCAGGAAATTGCTTAAAAAAACTTTCGATTGAGGCGAAAATATAAAAATGTAGTGTTTCCGGAAAACAGCCGGATGAAAAATAATAATTTTATGACCCGGCCGCAGACTATGGGTTCATCTATATAGTTCATCATAAAAAAAAGTAAAGTTGGAGCATTCAAGCTATCAAAGTAGTTTTAAACGCACGTGGAAGAAAATGTCCAAATTCACAACCAAAAGTTTTCCACGTTTTAAACGCACGTGGAAGAAAATGTCAAGTTTACGACAAAAGTGAAAGTTTTCCACATTTTAAACGCATGTGGAAGAAAATGTCCAATTTCACAGCAAAAATTTCCACGTTTTAAACGCACGTGGAAGAAAATGTCCAAATTCATAGCAAAAATGTCCATGTTTTAAACGCACGTGAAAGAAAATGTCCAAATTCACAGCCAAAAGTTTTCCAAGTTTAAAACGCAAGCGGAAGAAAATGTCCAAATTCACAACCAAAAGTCAGTCTGGGAAATCCTCTCAATTGCACGCTTATGTTCCAAGGCCGTAAGAGCGCAATTGCACGGTTATCAAAATGGCAGAATTTTTAAGCGTGTAATTACACGCTTATCGAAATTGTTCTGAAACGGGCGGTAAGCGTTAAGCAAGATTGCCGGGTGCTTTTGCGGTAAGCGTGCAATTGCACGCTTTAAAATTTTCTATATTTTTGACACGCAATTCCTTCCGAAAGCTCTGTTGAATTTCAAAAGCCTAGGGCAGTTTTACTCAAAATTTATCGTAGAAGAAGATTCCGTAAAAATGGATTGCCCGTTAAACCATGCCTTCGCCCGAATTAGAGAATTCTGAACCCCTTGAAATCCCTAAGCAATTTCAACCCGGGCGGGAGCGGGTGTAAATTATAACCATGCAATTGCGCGCTTACGCCCTCGGAACATAAGCGTGAAATTGAGAGGATTTCCCGGACTGAAAGTTTTCCACGTTTAATAAAATGCATTTTAAAATACCAAGGGAAATTCAATCTTTAATCAGTAAATTCCGCTCAGGATTTGAATTTTTACTTACAGTTCTGATCCAAACTTTTTTGATGTTGCAAGTATTTAATTTTTCAAATAGACCTACCATGGTCAGATTTATCCACAAATGTTGCGTCCTTGTTAGAATTTGTGTAAATGTACAGCCAAAATTGAGATAAGTTTGTTGTGAAAGTTGATAAAGTGTCCTCTTTTTCAAGAATTTAAGAGATTGCATTGCATCTCTCATGCCAAACCAAACGAAGCATCAAATCCAGCAAAGAATAATAAAACTTCATCATCAACCATTTCTTGTAATAATCACACAAAAAATCATGATCCAATTCAACTCATTAAAGCATAAAAACCAAAGAAAAACAGCAAAAGAGCAGTAGCAACCAGTTGTTTTTTTGCCGCCATCTTTATTTTGACTGTTAGAAAGCAGTATGGTCCGATCAAAAATACGCTTCCGAACCGGGCGACGTTTCCCGATCGGCAAGGAACCGTAGGTATGTTTTCCTTTGACGTGTCTCAAAAGAAACGTACTCCGACTCAAAAAAAAAACTCTACTGTTTTTCCCGCTCGGAGCTCGATTTAAAAAGAGACTTGGAAAAAAATCCATAATGGCCCCCCCACGGCTCACTCACATTAGACTTTTAGTATATAGATGACTGAGCCATTCAGTTTAAGTCCCGAAGGGCTAGAATGGAATCTCTAAGATGGGAAACACAGCGACTTATGCTTACGTTTGACATGTTGACAACACCGAAAACGCCGGATTAAAAGCAAAGTTTATCGTCAGATTTCAAAAAATGAGCCTCGTAAAAACACAGAAAGCGCTTGATTTAAACTGTAGTAGAGAAAACCACGAATCTTACTTACCCAACTTAGAAGTATGGCAGTGAATGTTAAAGTGTGAGGTAATCGAGACAACTTCTTGGTCATTCGACTTGATAGATCTTGTGTGCTCGGTTGTGTGGCTGGTGAAAGACAAGAAAAATAAAGATGCAATTTACCAATCACAGATATGATATTAAAAACC
>NW_027103640.1:7487-9355 GCF_902728285.1 Clytia hemisphaerica | reverse complement strand
TACAAAGTGAGGCGGTCGGTCGGTCAATCTAAAGTGAGGCGGTCAGTCGGTCTAAAAATTGAGTCGGTCGGTCTCAAAAAGTGAGGCGGTCGGTCTACAAAGTGACGGTCGGTCGGTCGGTCGGTCTACAAAAAGTGAGGTCGGTCGGTCTACAAAGTGAGGCGGTCGGTCAAAAGTGAGGCGGTCGTCCAACAAAAAGTGAAGGCGGTCGGTCTACAAGTGAGGTCGTCGGTCGTTCGGTCTACAAAGTGAAAGCGGTCGTCGGTCTACAAAGTGAGGCGGTCCGTCGGTCTACAAAGTGAAGCGGTCGGTCGGTCGGTCTACAAAGTGTGCGGTGGTCGGTCGGTTTTACAAAGTTGAGGCGGTTCGGTCGGTCTACAAAGTGAGGCGGTCGGTCGGTCTACAAAGTGAGGCGGTTGGTCGGTCTACAAAGTGAGGCGGTCGGTCGGTCTAATCGGACGGTCGGTCTGGACATATTTGTGATTGTCGCCTACAAAGACTACCAAATTACTTGGATGTATTACCATGCAGCAAAAATATGCAACCCTCAATTTTAAAGAGGGCTAAAGTAAATGTTTCCATTGGTCGGTCTTTGTTCTTTGTTTATTTTGTTAAGATGGTTGGTTGCGATAAGCCCCATAATAATTTCTGAAGAACAACTGTACAAATCCATAAAAAAATGTTCTCTATTTAAGAAACAGGATACCATGACCATTAGACCATTCCCTATCCATGTACAAACGATGGCACCAGTGACCAGAGCAGAGAGACCAGATCAATCAATGAGCTTCTTGCTTTTCTATTTACTTTTACGAAAATTACCAGTAAAGTAGAATTTCGAAAACGGAGATACGCTTCCGAACCGCGCGACGTTTCCCGATCGGCAAGGAACCGTAGGCTATTTTCCGGTGCCGTGTCTCCAAAGAAACGTACTCCGCCTCGAAAAAAGGACACTCTACTGTTTTCCCGCTCGGAGCTCGATTCAAAAAGAAAGTTGGAAAAAAATCCATAATGGCTCCCCCACGGCTCATAGAAAATTAGACTTTTAGTATATAGATGGCAGAAGCAGAGCAACAAGAGCCTTCGATCTCACTGGAAGCAGAAAGCTTTGCAAAAAAAATTCTAAAGAAAATATATTTATATCTACTTTTATCATTGTTTTTGGTGGTGAAAAAATAATTTTTTTTTAAATCAGAAAAAAGTTTTAAAAAAGAAATCTGAAAAAGAATTCTTAAAAAATTCTTTTTTCTTAATTATTTCTATATCTTTCTCCTTTATCAATTTGGTTCAATTTTCTTTTTCAAAATGAAAAAAATAGAAATTAGATTTATTTTTCCAATTTTTTTTCTCTAATTTTCTATTCAATTTCAGTCCAGAGAAAGTGTGCATCAATTGTGCGTTTATGGCTCGAAAGCATGAAATTTGGTACAGTGGTACTTTAGGGGGTCAGAAACATTTTAAGTCTCTGACCCACTTCCGGAACACCTATTTGTGTATTTTACAGACCAGAATGCCTCCCAAGTAAGAAAAAGATCATATGATATACCGTTGGAAAGGTTTTCTTACACTGATTCTAAAAAAATATCACAACATATATCTGAAAATGGACTGGGGCCGAGTTATAAGTTAAGGAAGTAATTTACAGACCAGTCTGCCTGCCCGAAAATAATCTTTGTATTTTTCCAAAACGTGTCATATCATATACCGTTGGAAAGGTTTTTTCATACAGATCCTAAAAACCATCAGCATATGCATTTCAAGTCCTGGGAAAATACACAAACAGGTGTTCTGGAAATATCCCAGTCCATTTTGAAATGCATATGATGATGGTTTTTAGGACCAGTATACAAAAACCTTTCCAACGGTAT
>NW_027103640.1:0-6971 GCF_902728285.1 Clytia hemisphaerica | reverse complement strand
GGGGTCAATCATTGCTTAAATCGTTCTCAAACTCGAGATATATATTTTTCGTTTTTAATGACGTCATCGGACCGAAAAAAGCCTCAATTTGACTATTTCTAATTTTGAAAGTTTCTATAAAGCTATCTTACCCCTCCCAACTTATTCTTCATTAAATTTCCGATCCAATGAGAGGTCAACGACTTCCCAGCTCCTATCCAATCTCGAGATATATAGCATTTTCCCTGCTTTGATGACGTCATCAACTGAAAACGCCTAAAAATTCAGCCAAATTTTAAAGTCACACTCAAGCCATATAAACCCTCCCATCTTATTCTCCATAAAATTCTCGATCCAATGAGGGGTCAACCGACCCTCCCAACTCCTTTTCAAACTCGAGATATCGCATTTTGAAGTTTTTCCCAAATCTGTGACGTCATTGGGTCCCTTTACCCCTAATGTTGTCAACGGTCAATTCGCGAATTTCGGAATTTTTGCGGTCAACGGGTAGCTTATGCCCCAAGGGTCCCAAAAAACCAAAAAACGTCAATTATTTCCACGGGAAAGTGGTTTTTTAAATTTGCGAAAGATTTGCACTGCAACGACTTCTTTAAAAAACGGTAATTTTCACATTCTTCCCCTGACCACTTTCGCTTTCGTTTTCAACCACCCATCCAACCAACCAACCAACCAAAATCGGTCACGTAACTCTCGAACCCTCATCTCAAAAATCCATAATGGCTCCCCCACGGCTCATAGAGAATTAGACTTTTAGTATATAGACTAGCCGTCACCCGGCGTCGCACCCGCCGAGGAGTAGATAAGCTGAACGCATCATAAGCCCTTTGGATGGTGGGGAGGGTCAAAAGATCTGATTTGTAAGCTCAAAGAACGAAAAATTTCCACTTTAAATGATTGAAAACTAAAAATATTGCAAACTTAATGTTTTGTGACGTCATTTGGGCTCTAAACTCGAAATTTTGTATTTTTCAGGTTTTCATGACGTCATCGGACCCAAAATGCCTCAATTTGAATACATTTATTTTTGAGAGTTTCTATATACCCACTCTTACCCCTCCCAACTTGTTCTCCATTAAATTTCCGATCCAATGAGGGGTCAATGACCTCCAAACTCCTTTCCAATCTCGAGATATCCCATTTTTTCTATTTTGATGACGTCATCAACTGAAAACGCCTAAAAATTCAGCCAAATTTTAAAGTCACACTCAAGCCTTATAACCTCTCTCATCTTATTCTCCATAAAATTCTCGATCCAATGAGGGGTCACCGACCTCCCAACTCCTTTTCAAACTCGAGATATAGCATTTTCAAGTTTTTCCCAAATCTGTGACGTCATTGGGTCCCTTTACCCCTAATGTTGTCAACGGTCAATTCGCGAATTTTGGAATTTTTGCGGCGAACGGGTAGCTTATGCCCCAAGGGTCCCAAAAAACCAAAAAACGTCAATTATTTCCACGGGAAAGTGGGTTTTTAAATTTGCGAAAGATTTGCACTGCAACGACTTCTTAAAAAAACGCTAATTTTAACACTCTTCCCTTGATATGAATACTTTCGCTTTCGTTTTCAACCACCCAACCAACCATCCAACCAAAAAATCGGTCACGTAACTCTCGAACCCCCATCTCAAAAATCCATAATGGCCACCCCACGGCTCATAGAGAATTAGACTTTTAGTATATAGATACGATCGTTAAATACATTCGAAAACATTTCAAACAAAAGAAAAGAGAAAAACAGGATTGAGCAAAGCTGGGCAGAAGTTAAAATTACTAAATGTAGATGATGTAGATGAGTCTTAAATTTCAAAACAAAGGCTGAATAAAGTCTAAACCAGGCTCTATCCGATCTGTCAATTAAAACAAACTTATCGAGAACAAAACACTGCTTGTGAAATCTTTTGCAAATGGCGCGAATCCAATAGAACAAATTTGTGGAGCAAGAGACTAAAAGTCATAATTCTAAAACACAAACAAAGCGAAAACGAAAGTGGTGACACACAGACACACAAAGCACCGCTATTATAATTAAAACTAGCCGGTACCCGGCGTCGCACGCCGGTTTAGCTGTTTGCTGAACGCATTTAAAGTCCTTTGAGATGTTGGGAAGGTGGCTTAAACACGATAAAATCAAGATTAAAGTGAAGAATTCTCTTCAAAGTTTGACTCTATCCCTCCCGGGTGACGTATCTTTTAACCATATTTTGAAAAATATTTTTGTGGCAAAAATGATCAGAAAACAAAAAGGGCGTCATTCCCAAATTACACAATACCGGCGACCAGCGACGTCCGAGACGGCTCTGCAATTAGATTTTTTTTCTCGCTACGCTCGCGTTATATTTGCCGTAGTTCTTGATGTTTAGGAAAACTTTGATGTCAAGATAAGCGGAGTGAAATAATAGACATGACACGCAATTCGTCGAAAAAACGCAGCCCGGGGGAGGGGGTACTTAGGCAAGAGAAGGGATGGGTATGTGCCGGCCTTAAGGGTGCCTTTTTTGAAACATGGCAGTTTGAAAAATCGGAAAATCAAACTTCAGTCCCACTAAGAATTGGAAAAAATAGGAAAATTTCAATTTTTTGCCTCCAGAAAGATAGAAACTTGGTCAAATTAGTTCCAAAAAGTGAATTAAAATTCACACAATTTCCCTTGTTTCTTCTTCTCCTCTTTATTCTGCTAAGGATCCGAGGGGCAGGGCCGAAAGTCAGCTCGCAACCATAGTCCCCCCGGAAGGCAGCTAGGACACGCAGACAAAAAAGCGTGATAGCGCAATTTTATGTTGCTTTTTATAAAATAACTTCGTCATAACTTCAATAATTTTTCAAATTCAACATGATTAGATTTACATTTACAGCAAAATAATTATCGACATACATGTTTAAAGGTCCCTTTTACGAAGAAGAATTCTAGTTTTTACTGCCTTTTGATTGTATTTTTAATGTTGCTGTTGTTCTAACTAAAAAACTTGTTATGGTGTTATGTGATTCTTGTTTGGTTTTTAAAATTGTTTCTTTGCTTTAATAGATTCAGTTTAAAAGATTTCTTTTGTTTTGAAAAGAATTCGAATGTCTCAAATCAAATAAGGTCGTTAATTACATTCGAAAACATAAAACAAAAGAAAAGAAAGAAAAAAAAAGAAAAGAAAAAATCTAATCTATCAATCAAAACAAAGTCTTTATAAAACGGCGCGAATATCGTTAAACAAATTTGTGGAGCAAGAACAAAATAAAAGTCATCTTTTAAAAGAACAAAACATTGCTTGCGAAAACGAAAGTGACACACAAACACACATACAGACTACGGCTATTAATATATAGATAAAGTGATTTTCACGATTTTCGAAAACCTGATTTTGGTACAGTCAAAAAAAAAACATGTCCCTAAATGGAAACCAAAAGTCTGCGGCCGGGTTAGAACAACATTTTTTTCACCCGGCCGGTTTCCGGAAACACAACATTTTTTTATGTTCGCCTCAAAATTGTTTCTAGTGATTTCCAGGCATGACAACTTTTTCCTTTTTGACATTTATTTTTTTGGAAATTATGATTGTTTCCAAGTATGAGTATATTTTTTGCTTTTCCAGCATGCTTTTGGAAATTATAAAATGACTTTAGGGGAATTTCTTTTTTGCATTCTGTTGGAATATTATGAAATTGTTTCCCTGTTTTGAAAGTTTTTTACTTTAATCTTTTGGATACTATAATTTTTGACCTTTTTTCCAATGTTTTATATATGAAAGAAAGGATTTATTATACACTGGGTATACAAGTAACATATTTTTGCCGATTTCTCGTGTACTAGCTACAGTATATGGCCCCCAAAACGGAGACGGCCCCCAAAACGGAGGTTTTCATTAAAATGAAGATTCTGACTTGTAGATTTATCAGAATTAAACGATTTTTGTTTATTTTGAAAGAATTATGGTTATACTTAAAAATGAGCATGTTTTTGCTGGTTTGAGACAGATTCAAAATAACATATTTGCGTCTCAAGGAAATATTTTAACACCAAAATTAGATAAAAATTGCATATAACTCACTCTAGCTCCTTGGATATTGAAAATAAGTTATGAAAACGGGGTATAGGAAACTTTCTACACCTAATGCCGTTCAGAAAATGCAAATACATCTGTGACTTTAGAGGCTGGGTAAAAGATATAGCATCTTGAAGGTCAACCAGTATTTTGGATCCCTAGAATCAGCATTGACAAAACCGAAAATTCTAAATATGAGAACAAGCAAAAAATCTTGGAATTCTATTCCTATCACCTTGAGTTGATAGTTTATAACAAAAAATTAACATTATATATAAAAATTTTCGCTGAATCAGCAAAACGCGGCAAATTCTGTCATTTTTTTGGGCAAAATATAGGAGAAAATATCTTTAAAGCTTAATATTTTCAGTTTCAGTTAAGCTTTTTTTCTAAAATTTTCACAGCTTATTCCATACACGAATGGAACTATTTTCAAAAAAGATTTGTTTTTAAAAACTTGATTAGGACGTTGTTAAATCAAAATTGTCATTTTGAAAATTTCTAAATTTTCAGTTTGGACTTTGCAATATCGAAAATCTTGAAATATTTCATAAAAATCATAAATTTTACATCCATCGGGTCGTAAATTTAAGGGGAAACACAAATATGTTCATAGTTTTTCCCCCTATTACCACTGGGCTTAATAATTTGATTTTAATTACACCTCCGTCGTTTTGGGGGCCCCAAACCTGCATTTTGACAACCAGGGGTATACTGTAAACATTTTATCAAATAAATTTATGCCCAAAATCCTCTAAATCATATTTCAAAACTATGGTCAAAATTTTGTATTTATATCTTAAAGATATCTCGAGAAATCGCTAAAATTTCAAACCTCCGTTTTGGGGGCCATTAGAAAAAAGCTACCTATCTTTAAGCGATTGAAAAATATTGTTGAAATTGAAAATTTTGAAAAAGAACTTCCAGGAACTAAAGTAGAGATGTTAAAGGTTTTCATGCAGCAAAAATCTTTGTAAAATCTCTTTTCGTCTAGATTTGAGAGAAATTTCAAATTTGATCGCCGTTTTGGGGGCCATATAATGTATGTCCGCAGTAATGATATTATTGTTCACTCTCCTTCCCTCATTAAATGATTTTTCGAAGCATTCTTATTGCATTTCTTATCGAAAATCACTCATCCAATTCCCAAAAGAGACTTAAAACTTTCCTGTGAGAGTCAGATTCTTCCACTTAATTGCTAATTATAAGTCGTTACGACGTTTCAAGCTGTGAGAAAGATGCAAAAGACGTGTTGTGTATAAGAAATTGAATGTTGACAGCGGAAATTTTCAAACTTCAACCTAAAAAAGCCACCTTGCCACTACGTGCCTCCAAAGGATTTTCATATGCTGCGTAACCCAACTGTATTTTCTTATAAAAAAGTGTAGTTTGTCCTTAGGTTAGTAAGGATCATGTTAGTATAAAAGAAAAGGACAAGACATGTTAGGAGTTTTTAGGAAGGCTTTAATCATTAGAAGAGTTGAAAAAATTAAAGAAGCAAGTTAATCAAATGGATCATTCCATTTTATATCCATACAGAGGGGGGGGGGTGTACGAACATTTCCAGAGGGTAATTCGAGAAAAATTTCCAGAGGCTGTCTTTTCATTTTTCCAAGGGGGTAAAAGCCTGGAAAGCTATTCTTAAATTTCCACGGGGTAAAAGACTGATTTTAGTTCGTCCACCCTCGCTTTAAGATATGAAAAGTATCTTTCCAATGGCATTTTTACAAATTTTGCCATTTTCCAGGGGGTATCCACACATTTTCAATAGTTTTTTTTGACTTGTTAAGGTTCGTCCACCCCCCCCTATTGAGCCTGAATAGGGTCTTTCTTGATAAATAAATTTCATTAGGCCTCTCTAAAAATTGTTGATTTTTTTTGTCTAGCCCGTAAAATGTCACTTATCAGCCCTTTATAAGGTCGATTGATGTTTTTTGTCCTGTAGTCGTATTTCTGCATGAGAGCTAAAAATACTACGATTTATTGTTGTTTCACCCCCCCCCCCATAAAAAGAAAGTCGGAAAAAGTTGATAATGCATAACATTTGATATGTACTAGTAATAACATGGTTTAGAGGGTGATTTGGGATAAATAACCGCGAGGTTCATTGAAAACATTTCAAAATAGCCCGAACGTAGTGAGGGCTATTTTGAAGTGTTTTCAATGAAACGAGGAGTTATTAATCCAAAATCACCCGAGAATACCGAGCAATGCATTCTAATTGTTTAATTATAGCCTGAAACGATAACATGTGTTCATAAATAAGAAGACCATAAAATTCTCATAACTGATGACTAATCGTCTAAAAAATAAGGGTTTGGTCGAACACCCACAGATTCTTCCTTGCCCACACACAGCACAATGCTGTAAATACGTATTAATTCTAATGCTGATATTATAATAACCAATTAGTTAAGTGTATGGCGTTGTTAATGGACATTGATGAAGGTATAAATGATAGGAAGTGAACATGACTTTCGAATCTCAATTTCCGAGGAATGTACACCGAATGTCAGGTGAAATTTAATTATCAACACCAACAAAACACAAAACGTTAGAACAATTAAGTCAAAGGAGAACACTGTTTGATTCGTCGCTAAAAAGTTCGGTAAAATGAAGTCTTTATTATATTAAAAGTCCAGGAAAGATGATTACTTAGGCGACCAACTCGATAGCTACCAAATCAAATGTAGAAGAGGGCACTACTCTTTCTCTCTGGATTGCTCCACTTCAGTGGTAGAGATAAGCTTTTTCGTTGTAATCGGTTATTTCAGTGAATCACTCGTGTTTAGTGTCGCCCAAAGGCTGACATAAGCAGAGAAAATAAATTTTTTCTTTAAGATGTTTTGAAAAAGGTACGTGAAACACAAGCTAGATGCAAATTCTAGATAGAGATGATTTTTCCAAAAGATAGGACCAACATTAACCAAACAGTATAGGA